>NC_141686.1:139628921-139636421 GCF_964263255.1 Lissotriton vulgaris | reverse complement strand
ATGCAGACTGAAACATGCACTTTGAATACCAGCAGCAGACGTCCCTGGTGAGCAGTAGCTTTACTACAGTGATCTAATGTGCAACTAGAGTGCTAACATTCAGAATTTATGGCAAATGTGTGACACATCTGAATGCCTTCTTGATGGAACCAAAGTAAACAAGCATTGAAAATGCAATAGATCTCGCCCTCGTTTAAGTTAAAGCCATTCTGTTTGTAATGAGGTGGCTTTTTAGCTTTGCTTTTATTAGTGTTTTTTCAACTTTCATGTAAATAACATGCATCTGTATGCATATAAGTATATGTATGCATGCATTTATGTTTGTATTTATATAGATATACAGATGATATATGTTTATATATGTATGTATATATATATATATTCACTGAAAAAACCATAGGCTATAGACCATATATAGTTAGGAATTAGCATTTACAAAACCGTGAAAATTCACTGAAAAAACCATAGGTTATAGACCATATATAGTTAGGAATTCGCATTTACAAAACCTTATTTTACTCACACAAAACCATTGAAATTCCAAATATAGTTAGTTGCACTAACTATATATCGCGCACCCGCAATCCACTGCTGATGATGTCACATATTACATCATTCATGACATGGTCAGTGACATCACTGATGACATCACTGATGACATCTCAAATGACATCACTGATGACATCACTGATGACAACATCCAGTGACTGTATGTTTCTGTAAAGTTAAAATATGTCTTACATATTGAAGAATGAGTGGATGTATAAGTGTCTGGATGAAGGATTTAGTAGGTGCATGACTGACTGTATGAGTGAGTGATTAAATGTGTCTCACTGAGTGCATGGGTTAGTGACTAAACTGTCTATATTTGTGCATCATTATGTCTGTTGTTCTGTAAACTGTTGCATGTGTTGATAAGTAGCTATATGAGTAACTATATGGGTTATTGATTGGTTGCCCAAGTATTTGTATGGGAGACTGAGTGTGTGTGTGGGTGGCTGGGAGGTGTATGACTCTGTGCATAGATGTGTGAGCAGTTGATTCACTAGATGTATGGTTTCAAAAGTGCATGTGGAAACAGCTGTATGGGTGGTTGACTGTGTGCATGAGAGTATTGGTGAGTGAATGGATATCTCAGTGCTACATGTCAAAGTAAGTACATATGTAAAACACAGTACATGTGAGAGTTGACATATATAAATAACTGTGCATAAGAGCCAGTGAATGTGTGAGTGGCTGTATGGATCATTGTGAACTTGTATCAGGGATTGTATAAGAGAGTAAATATGTGTTAGTATATGTTTGAATAAGTAAAGTTTGTATAACTGTATAGTTGAGGAAATTGAGGTGTGATTGATTCTTTGCATGACTGACTAGGTGTGTGAGTAACTCCATGGATGAGTGACAGTCTGTGAGTGTCTGTTTACACTGATTGTATCTAAGGTTATATTAGAGTCTGAAGAGGTTCATCGTATTATCACATGAATGATATCTTCAGTAATGTGATCAGTAATGTCAAATGAGATGTCATCAGTGATGTCATCAGTGATGTCATTTGAGATGTCATCAGTGATGTCATTTGAGATGTCATCAGTGATGTCATCAGTGATGTCACTGACCATGTCATGAATGATGTAATTTGTGACATCATCAGCAGTGGATTGCGGGTGCGCGATATATAGTTAGTGCAACTAACTATATTTGGAATTTCAATGGTTTTGTGTGAGTAAAATAAGGTTTTGTAAATGCGAATTCCTAACTATATATGGTCTATAACCTATGGTTTTTTCGGTGGGTGTAGTTTTTTGGTTGGAAAGAGATTTTACAACATTAATAGGGAGTAAAGGAGTGCATGTGTGTGTGTAGATATATATATATATATATATATATATGTATATATATATATATATATATATATATATATAAAATACTCACCAATATTAACTTTACAACGCATATGTCTTTAGCATGCATGCCTTTACCACGAAATGCAAGTGTTTTACAGGTACATACAAACCCATTACACATACATACATACATACATATCTATATATATATATATATATAAACATATATACATATACACACACACACACACACGTTTATACTTACCAGAAAAATAGATACATTAATGGGGTAAAGGCAAGCGAGGTAAAGGCATAGTAGTTGTAAACGATAGCTGTTGTTAAAACTGTAGTGGTTTAGACTAAGTAGTGGTTAAGGAGTAGTTGTTTAGACTGTAGTTGTTCAAGTGGTAGTTGTTCCATCATACAACCGTCTCTTACATCACACTTTCCCAGCGTGTGTTGCTCCCATTTCCATGGTGCTCAAACGGTTCATTTAACTGTGACCTGCTAATTCATAGACATATTAGGAAGACAGGTTCTAGTTACCATGTATGTATGAAACACTTATAGGATATGCAAATATATTTTTCTAGAAAGAGCCACAGTGCATTTAGAGAGTGTGCACCTTTCAGCCAATCTTCCCTGTAACTAGTGTTCATGCGCAAATCTCTCCAGGTGACAAAGAGTTTTGTCTTGGACCTGTGGTCCCCTCTGCTCCTGAACAGTTATGATGACAGCCGTCTCCTTTCAGAGAGCAAGACTCTCCTGTGCTGCAGATCAAGGGGTGCCTCTACCATTTTTAGAAGCTACGAACATTTGCTAGATGAGGGAGAGGTCTTGCTTTTCATCTCGGGGGGCAGGACCTGGAGCGACAGGACATTAGATAGGTTGGAGCGAGATTGCTACATGGATGAGCTAGAGCCCTACCATTTAAGGGGCTTATTTACAAGCCCCATGCACATTTTTTCCCACATTAAAAGTGACGCACCGGCGGTGCAATGTATTTGTAAATAAGTCCCTAAATGTTTAGTTCAAGGGTCATTGAGAAATATTCTGTGCCAAAAGGCCCTTTCCCAGAGAATCACCTACCTCGTGGCAGAAGGAAGCATGTGAGCTACATTAGGAGCTGTTTGGGGATCACCAACATTGGTAAAGCAGATATACTATTAAAAACCCCAATACATGAGCCGCTTCAAGGACAGACCTACTTAGGGTGGAAGAATGAAGATGTCCCTGCTTTCCTGAAAAGAATAGTAATTCCGACCTGTCTTTCTTGAACTCTTACCTACTTATTTTCAAAGCTGAGAGAACCAGTTGCTGGGTCCCAGAAGGACATTCTGGACCCCTGACCTCTTCATAGAGATAGCCTGCTGGGAGAACTTTCCTCGTGAAGTCTGAGAGCCGTGGGGCTGAGACGGGCCTGAGACCAAAGAGAGCTGGAGCTGAGGGGGACTAACAAGGAGGGGTGGCTTCAGTGAAACTACATTTTAAAAACCCACAGTTCACTTTTGAGGATTTGTGTCCATGTCTCCGCATTTGAATTTTCAAACTGCCAAGCACCTAACTAGCATTTACGCCAGCCCTGCCTGTCAAATGAGCATTGAGCCTCCACCAACTACAACTGGTCTGCCTCTGCGTGTTTGAAGTAATGACCTAAGTGGTTAAGGGTATGCCCAGACATGGTTCCCTTGGTCACTGTACTAAAGACTCCATGTTATACCTCACTAACAAGGCATAATATGGCTGTAACCAGTCTGAGATTTCTTGTGTTCCCTTCTGGAGGGAACCTCGCCCGTCAGCTCAGGATGGACTGGTCCCATGAGGGTTGTGGTCAGTATTGTCTAGAGTGGACAATGGGTGAAAAACAATGGGGTGGGATGACATCCAGAGTGGCTGCCAGTGGCTTAGACGATTTCTGACACTTGTGGGAGCTCCATCACAGCTCACATCAAAACAGTAGATTCTCTCTTCAATGCTCAAGCATTCTAATTACCTACAGGCTGTTGACAAAACATAAAGAATGTAAAAGTGGGAAGTCACCATTTGGATGAACCTCATTCAAGTACTCTGCATTCTGCTATGTGTGCATTGATATATACACACGCACAAACACATATATATGTACGTAAATACGACTCTTATAAGAGAAAGGCAATGTCTCTCCAACAAAGACCAAGTGCTGCTCCAGGTTCCACTGCACTAATCGCTGCCACTACCGGTGCAGGTGAGGACAATGCATCTGTTTCCTCTTTTACTGGATCCGAAGATAGTACGCTGTCCACTGACACTGGATCAACTGTCCCAACATCCTTTACAGTAATTGATGAACTGAATTTTGTGAGCGAGGACCGGAGGTATTCCCTGCGCCCACGGTCCAACCCTCCCCAAGCAGGCAAACCAGCAGCCAAAAACGTCGGCGGAGAAAAAGAGCTGCCAAAAAGCGGTGGAGGGAGGGGCAAAACGCGCAGGAACTGGAACAAGTAATTAAAAATCAAGATAACACCGTGATAAATCTGACTGACTTTGTACTGACTAAAGCAGAAGAGCAACTTTTATCCCTAGGTCTCTCTTATTGCCCACCGAATAATTTCTCTTATGTGCAGGCAAGAATCGATGTATTTAAATTTATAAGGAAAATAAAGTTACAGAAATATTTCCTTTTACATCCTGAGAAACCAGGGGATACTAGACAACAAGCTGATCCTTCCACAAATGCGGCCCTTTCAGTCAGGAACCTGCAGGGATTACAAACCCTCATTTCTCTGGCCCATGAAGACAGCTCACAAGAGGAACCTACAGTCAGCCAGGTTGTCACAGTAAACCGCTCACCACCTACAGAATTTCGGGGAAAATCTACGTTCATGCCCTTAATGCCAAAGGACGCTGTTGATGTTTTCAGCGATAGGGTCACCACGGAGCTCAAAACTTTAAACAAGAACATACTGGGAAAGAAAAAACAGTGTGACTACAACAATTCCCAATATACCAAATGTGTGAAAAAAATCCAAGGCAACAACCAAATAATTGTGAAAAGTGCGGACAAGGGGGGGAATACGGTTCTTTGGGCTAAAGACGACTATGTGATAGAAGCAAATCGTCAGCTTAATGACCCCCTTTGTTATTCTAAATCAACTAAATTTGTGATGCATAACAGCCATGCTAAAACAAGAAAGGACATTAACACCTGGTCCAGAAATGGCCTTCTAACCAAAGAAGAATCTAAATTCTTAAATGTTTTGCACCCTATCACGCCTTTGTTTTATTTGTTGCCCAAAATACACAAATGCACTACCCCAGTCCCAGGTCGCCCTATTATTTCAGCACAAGGAAGCATGAACGAGAATATATCTAAGTATGTTGACTTTTTTTTACAACCCCACATGAGTTCTCTCCCTTCCTTTTTGAAAGACACTACTGATTTTTTGGGGAAGTTGAGTTGTATCACTTGGGGTCCTGATTTATGTTTTCTGGTGATGGACATAGAATCACTGTATACCAGCATCAATCACCACCAGGGTTTGGAAGCAGTCCAGTATTTTTTGGATTCCCGTGAGGCAATCATGAGGGATCACAACCAAATGTTATTGGATATGATCCGCATATGCCTTCATAACAACTATTTTCAATTCGGCAAGGAGATATATCACCAGGAGCGTGGGGTGGCAATGGGTTCATGTTTCTCCCCCAGTTACTCATGCTTGCATGTTGGCTGGTGGGAGGAGCATGTGCTCGGCGGCACCCATGCTCACTGGCTTCCTCACTTGCTGGCATATTGGCGGTTCATAGACGATATTTTTATCGTCTGGAAAGGATCGCAAACCTTGGCTGCTGAATTTGTGAATGAGATCAATGTGAACACCAGAAACCTCAAATTCACTGCCACAATTACCGAGACATCTGCTGAATTTCTGGATGTGGTAGTTTACATTGAGGATAACAAAATTCAATCCAAGTTATTCAGGAAGAGCACTGCGGGCAATTCCATCTTACATGCCCGTAGTGCTCATCCCCGCCATACGATCAACAGCATACCCCTGGGTGAATTTATCAGAATCAAGCGCATTTGTAGTGATCCAGTTGTCACTGAACAATGTCTTATAGAATCTAGAGATAGATTCCTTCGTAGGGGTTACAAGCAAGCAGTTTTAGACAGGGCCCTCAATTCAGTGTCAACACGTACACGGGAATCACTGCTGACCCCTAAGACAACAGTTGACATTGATGTTAATAGATCCACAACTGCTAGATTCATCACTACTTTTTGTGCTCAAAGTTCCAAGCTTAGCCAGATTATTAGATCTGAATGGCCAATTGTTTTAACCGATGTGATTCTGGCTCCCTTTTTGCCCAAATCTCCTGCAATAACTTTCAGGAGGGCTCCCTCTATGAAAGATTCCCTGGACCGTGCACAACCAGAAAACCAATCTAAACCACCTTGGTTTCATAAACCTGGTTTTTTCAGATGCACTTCATGTCGTGCCTGCACATTTGCAGTCAACAGCACTGAATATACATCTGCATTCAATGACCGGCCTATACCAATCAGGGAACACTTGACATGTCGCAGTGATTTCGTCGTATACAAACTGACCTGCACATGCGCGTTATCTTATATAGGGAGCACTAAGTTGCAAGCAAATCAACGCATCTTACAACACATCCGGGCAATAGTAAATTCAGACATGAATTACCCGGTTGCTCGCCATTTTAAAAATGTTCATGACAAGAAACTGAAAGACCTCACATATACCTTGTTGTGCTCAGTGGCTAATCCAGTTAGGGGGGGTGATCGAGAGAGACTTCTCCGGCAAAGAGAGGCCTATTTCATTGCCCTGCTTGATACCAGGTCCCCCAACGGTTTGAATGCTTTTGATGAATTGCACCATTACTTATAATTTTCAGTATGTTTTCTTCGATGCATATTATGAAATGTGTAATGTTGGTTACCTTTGAAGAGGGAGAGATGTTTGCAGTCTTTCTTTTTAGTTTTTTCAGATATTCTTAAAATGAAATAATAGCTGGGCTCAGTATAGTCAAGAATTCTGAAGTGTGTTTTGTGTCAAATTTCCATGAATGGAAGTCTTTGCCGCCATATGTGTCCCCATGTATATAACATCTTGAAGAATTTCTTTTGGTCTAAATTCAGTAGACTTGTATATATTGGCAATATGAGATGAACTGTTGATGATGGCGAAGAACATGATGAATTTGCATATCTTTAGGAAAATTATCTCACTTTTTTTGCATTGAACAGTGATTTAGTGGTTTCATTTCTTTTATGAACATTTGTATTTTTTCCTTAAAGTAGCTATGCTCTATGATTTGTAATCGCCTATGAGCACTATGCTCTGATTCTGTTGCGACCGTTCCATTTAATTGTGGAAGTTGCTTGTGTATATATAGAACATCTCGCATATTACATTGCCAATTAATGTCGTTATTTCACCCTTACAGCCTGTTTCTTTAGGTGTTTGGGCTTTTAATTGTATTTAACCCACCGCCCACTCCTGG
This sequence comes from Lissotriton vulgaris, assembly GCF_964263255.1. NCBI lineage: Eukaryota > Metazoa > Chordata > Amphibia > Caudata > Salamandridae > Lissotriton > Lissotriton vulgaris. The sequence continues at coordinate 139,629,063 of NC_141686.1, read as the reverse complement.
CGCGTCATGTGACCAAGCCCCGTCCGCGGGGCGAAACGCGTCATGGAGGGCACTTGCTCTGCACTTACCACTGCAAATTAAATAATGCACTGCAACAACTAACAACGTTGGTGTCTGGCTCATCTATTACTTGATTGCAGAT
>NC_141686.1:139613921-139623921 GCF_964263255.1 Lissotriton vulgaris | reverse complement strand
TTACGAAACAAGGCCCGTTTTCACAGAACCACAACCATTTTATGTTTGGTTGCGGGCGGGCAGGTGTGCGGGGCTGCTTTGCGAGCAGGGGAGGAGTGGTGTGCTCACTTCTGCTCTGAGTGTGCAAAGACTGCTTGGCTGGCCCCCTGGGGCTGCCCAAACCAGTCATGCACACTCTACCCTTCTCCATGGAGGCTGCAATGCAGCCTACATGTGGAACATGGCCTCCCCATAAGCGCCTGGATGAGCGCAATCCCGGCCAATCAGAAAGCTGCTTGCAGCGTTCTGATTGGCTTAGGGGAGGAAGTCTGGCTGCCTGATTCCCCTTCCTGACGGAGGCAGGAGAGCAGGCAAGCAGGAGCCAAAAAGACAACAGACCCAGCCGACGGAAAGATAAGTTAAAATTATCAATTGAATTAATTATTAAATTAACCCCTCGCGTGACCATCTATCACTGTGCTACCCCCTCCCTGCGTGACCCCCCCACAAAAGTCATCTCATTCGAGCCATGCTTGCCGCAACTTGTAACTTTGTGAACAATCAAATGCAGTTATGGAACACCACACGTTTGTGACCTGGTATCACAAAGTCCATAAGCTTTTTTATTTATTTCTTTATTTATTATTTAATCTTATAAGGCGCACAGTTACCAAAAAGGTTTCCCGGTGCCGCATGATAAGAAAAAGAGGAAGGAGTCTAAAGTTAAACAACCAAGTTGGTTAGGTGTTTTAGCAGCAATTTATTGGTTAAACAACCATTCCTGAGAGGTGCAAGAAGGGAATTCCACAGATGAGGATCCAGGTAAGAAATGGACCGGCGCCCATTCTTGACAGTCTGATCCTTGGAACTGAGAACTTAGCCTGGGTGGGAGAGCGAAGAGAGCGTGATGGGATACAAGGATGGACAATGGCCTTTAGATATTGAGGGGCACTACCAGACTTAATTTTAAACATACAGCTCAGGGCTTTGAATTTCACACGGTTCTCAACCCTGGGCCAATGAAGATCACAAAGAGAGCGTGAAACAGAGGCCATTCTAGGGATCTGACAGATCAATCTGGCCGCTGCGTTCTGCACCACTTGTGTATCACATCCTTATTGTCGCCTAGATACAGGATGTTGCCGTAATCCAGTCTAGATGTAATAAGAGCCTGGACTACAGTTCTTTGAGTGGAACTAGGCAACATCCAAAGAATATTTCTGAGCCCTTTAAGGATGGTGAAGCAGATAGATGCCACCTTCCCTGCTGGCTGCTTCATTGACAGTAGGTGGTCAATGATAATACTCAGATTGTGAACTTGAGTAGTGGGTTGTGGCAATTTTCCATTTCAGACGGCCAGTGCTGGGGGCCCCAAAGGTCCTTGTTATTTCCCAAAATCAGTACCTCAGTTTTTTCGCCATTGAGTTTTAGCCAGTTGGCTTGCATCCATCCAGCAATTTTCCTCAGACCAATCTGAAGGGATGATGTCTTAGAAGGGCGTTCAGTAACACGGAATTGGACACTGTGTCAAAGGCGGCACCTATATCAAGAAGTGTAAGTGCCGCAGTATCCCCAGCAGCCAGATGACCACGCAGCATCTCTTTTTTTATAACATTTTATTTTTCAGAACCAGATAAAACAGGTACATACAAAAGAAAAAGTATTCAAAATACAATAATATTATACAATAAACAATGGCTTTCATGTTTGATTTGTTTTCTTTCTCATATTGAGAGAGAAAGTGAAATAATAATGAAGAAAACAATTAAAAAAAATAATAATAATAATAATAATAAAAAAGGCAGATATTAGGGTAAATCATTATCATACAATCATACTGTGCTAAGCCTCCTTTTCCAATTAGTGATGGGTTGCCAGATCGCCATACCACGCATAGCGGATCTTGGCCCTCTAGTGGCATAGATAGCACTTTCCTGATTGAAGACCCCGAGAAGGCGTGCTAACCACATTTGAAAACTCGGTGTCCTGGAACTTTTTATGGGCAGCCCTGACGCAGTATAATTTCGGCCCCAAATTCATCAAGTCTATAATGGCTATGTATTCTAAACCAATAGCAAAATTACAAATAATGGGCTCTGAATCAAGTATAATTAGAGTATCCAGAGGCACACGCCAAGGCTGTCCATGTTCTCCGATATTATTTGCCCTGTATATAAACCCTTTGATTTTGAAACTTTTAGAGAACCCACTAATCACACCTATAGTTGTTAACAAATTTGAAACCAAAGTATTGGCCTATGCAGATGATATTGCGGTACTGACGCCTATTCCTTCCGTGGCAATATCAGAATTGGAGGCAGTAACGCAAGTCTATGGACGCTACTCTGGATATTCTCTGAATAAAGAAAAAACAATCATCCTATGTACCGATAACATTATTTGTAATGATCACAGGAAAACTGACACTGCTACATACCTTGGTGTTAGCATAAGCCCCGATGTTACACGAATCTCTCAACTCAATTATGAGCCATTACTAAACACTGTAAAGAAAGATCTAGATCGGGTTAATAGTCTACAGTTGTCAATAATTGGTAGAGGAAACTTTTTAAAAATGAATATCTTGCCAAGGGTGCTTTATCTTTTCCGGGCTATTCCATTGATACCAGAAGAAAAGGTCCTCAAAATTCTAGATTCTATTATGTCCAAATTTATGTGGCAACAGGGCAAAACCAGAAGATCCTTGAAGCTTTTGTCACTACCACAGAACAAAGGTGGACTAGCTGTTCCAAACATTCTGCTATATCTCTGGGCTTCATTTCTCCAACAGATGCTCCTCTACTTTATGAGAATCCTAGCTCCGATACTATGGAGGATGTACCTATCCCATCTATATACGAGCTATCCCTAGGGGAAAAAGCTAAAGGTCTTTTTCTAAGACAAGTAGAGAGAAGCTACTACAAGAAAAATAAATTCAAAGTTATCACGAATGCCTGGACAATCTGGTTAAGGATTACGAAATATATGCACATCCCAAAGCTTAACAGGTATTCTCCCCTATGGCATTCTAATCTTCTTCCCGAACTAGGGAGCGATGCTATCGCAAAGAAATGGCACTCTGTAGGAATTACCTCAGTTGGTGACCTTTTTGGTGCGAATGAGGCTTATACTTTTACTGATTTACAACAAAAATTTAATCTTCCAAATGGGCACTATTTTAAATATTTGCAGATTCATACTATGCTCAAACATAAGAACCCTAATATTAACTCGGAGAAAATTGAAATTATCGATACTATCGCTAAAAGAACAGCAAGAATAGGTACAATCTATGGTCAGCTACTGGATAAGATACAAGATGATCTAGAACATACAGAAATTGCGTGGGCAGACAGACTTGATAATCCGAATGTAGATATTGATATGAGTCTCTGCCTATCATCACGACTACTTATGTCAGCCAGTTTAATTGCCCAGACCTATAAGACTATCTATAATCTATACTATACTCCGGCCAAATTATATGCCTGGGGTAAAAGAGAGAACGATCACTGCCCCAGATGTCTTAAAGGCCCTGCAACGCTTATTCATATGTTCTGCGAATGCGACCAACTAACACTTATTAAAAAAATGATCTGTGAATTCTGGGAGGAAGTGTTTGGCCATAAAATACTCGACTCCCCTACTCTATATCTGCTAGGTACTGATAATACACTAAACCTGAGCAGGGAAGAAGAGGACATGCTTTTTATAAGCTCGGCAGTCCTCAGGGTAATACTAGCAGCACGGTGGAAAGACTCAGATCCACCGAGTTTTCAAATGTGGTTAGGACCACGCAGCATCTCAGTGACTCCTAGGAGAGCAGTTTCGATTGAAAAGCCTTTCCGGAAGCTTGACTGAGATGGGTGCAGAAACGTTTGAAAAGTAACAAATGTGGTTAATTGCATGTTAATATGTTTTTCTAGAATTTCCAAATACACTGAAAGCAATGAAATCGGGCGAAAATTAAGCCATTCCGCCAGATCGGCATTAGCTTTTTTCAGAAGCGGGAGGACCATAGCATGCTTCCACTCCGCTGGAATAATTGATTCTGCATTACCATAACAGAAAGCTGGTCTCCGCGTGAGCCAGATTTAAGGATGTTTAGAATTTGCTTAAAGGAGATAACATCTAATAGTGCCCAATTTTCAAGTTTAAAACTAGATTCAGCAAGCTGACCATCCACCTGTTCAGCTGTGCTTAATGTTATAGGAGTTTTTGTGGGTGGCTGTTGAATATACATTTTTTTCTACTTTTCCGAGAAAAAACTCGGCCAGATTCTCACATTGTGCTTTGGTAAGTGTAGGAGGGCGGGTAAATTGCCTGCACCAGACAACTCTTTCACTACTTTGAACAGGGTCTTAGGACTGTTCTGTGCATTATGTATAGTGGTGTTCAGGTATTCAGCTCTGGCAGTGTTACAGGAAGAGTGGTAAGCTCTTATTGCCATGTTATAAGCAAGTTTAGATTAAATTGCGTAATCTTTCCTCCAAGGTCTTTCAAACGCTTTATTTAGAGGTTTGTCTTTGCTCTAGTGGTGTTTACAGCTTTTTGTGACTTTGAGAAACTGACAATCCAGTAAATCAGTGATGGAATTGTTGTATATCGGTTTTCAGGATTTAACAAGAAGATTGAGCAGAGAATGCTCTGCAGTTCAGTTTCATTACTGGCTGAGGCTACTGACATTGCTACAAGTGAGGAACATTCTAAGCAGTCCACACAGGAACTTAACATGACTATGGTGAACCTATAGTGTCTGCCAGTAGCATAAGGAGACAAACATATAGGCTTGTGACTGTGCTGCTACTATGTTACTGATACTGTTCAATAAACCCTAAATTGTGAAGGAGGCTGGGTGACTAGTGTATGTGGTGGGTGGGCTGGACTAGAAATGTTGTAATTTGTGAGAAAGTGTCCCTTTTTGGCGTATCCCCCCATTATTTTGACTGATGCTGATGGTTTTCTGTGTCTGTGAACTGGGACACCACTAGCAAGGCTCCAGTGCATGTGATCTAAACCCTAAAATATAATGCAATTGGCCTACTCCTAATTGACACACTTAACTTTCCTATAAGACCATAATATATGGTACAGTAATAAACCCTATGCAATGGAAGTTAAATGTCAGCTGTAGACTGCAGCGCTTATTGTGCCATACATTAGTGTGACAGAGAAAACATGGTTTAAGGCCTACCAATGTAACCTGACTCCTGCAGTTTAAGCCTGCAGTCCAACCTGTCAAAATAACCCCTTTTAACTGCAAGCCTCTCCTGTGCTGCAGATTATGTGGTGCCTCTACCATTTTTGGAAGCTATAAACAGGTGCTAAATGAGGGAGAGGTCTTGCTTTTCATCTCAAGAGAAAGAACTTGGAGGGACAGGACATTAGATGGGTGTGAGAGAGATTGCTACATGGATGAGCTAGAGCCCTACCATTCAAGGGGCTTATTTACAGGCCCCTTGTCCCACCCATGCACAATTTTTTCCCACATTAAAAGTGACGCACCAGCGGTGCAAGGGGCTTGTAAATAAGTCCCTAAATGTTTAGTTCAGGTGGCATTAAGAAATATTCTGTGCCAAAAGGCCCTTTTCCAGAAAAACACCTACCTTATGGTAGTGGGAAGCCTATGAGCTGCATTAGGAGCTGTTTGGGGATCACCAACATTGGTAAAGCAGATATACTATTAAAACCCCAATACTTGAGCCGCTTCAAGGACAGACCTACTTAGGGTGGAAGAATGAAGATGTCCCTGCTTTCTGAAAAAGAATAAAAATTCCCACCTGTCTTTCTTAAAAGCTTACCTCCAGTACTTGTTTTCAAAGCTGGGAGAACCAGTTGCTGGGTCCCAGAAGGACATTCTGGACCCCTGACCTCTTCATAGAGATTGCCTGCTTGGGAGAACTTTCCTTGTGAAGTCTGAGAGCCGTGGGGCTGCGATGGGCCTGAGACCAAAGAGAGCTGTAGCTGAGGGGGACTAACAAGGAGGGGTGGCTTCAGTGAAACTAAATTTAAAAAACCCACAATTCACTTTTGAGGGCTTGTGTCCATGTCTCAAAAAAAAAAAAAAAATATATATATATATATATATATATATATATATATATATATATATATATATATATATATATATATATATATATATATATATATATATATATATATATATATATATATATATATATATATATATATATATATATATATATATATATATATATATCCATCAACGCAGGAAACCCATTTCAATTGAGGTCACACAAAATGGATTCAAACTTCCCTTTATTTTCGGCAGCTTGCCAGCAGGGTCCCAGCCACAAGTGTCATCAGTAAAATAAACTGCCAGACGCGTTTCGAGAAACAAATCTCTTCATCAATGGCACACGTATGAAGTCACAAAGAAACGCCTTGACTTACGCACATATTAAACAGTTCCCGCCCCACAGGGCGTGTTCCCCACTGCGGCATTATGGGATATGTAGTGCCAAACTTTCAATCCCAAGTGGGTGGGTTCTTTGTCCAAATTGCTACCACATAATTTCCAAGTGGATATGAAGTACACATGGGACGGGTGCCTGCCCTGCTTTGTAGCTGACGAATGAAGCATCACTAGGACCCCCCTGCAGGGCCCCAGATTGTTTGTTCCGTTGTTGAACCATGTAGGTATCAGCATGGACCTGCTTTGGCAGTGGGCCTCTTTTCACAAGCCAGTAAAATAAACTGCCAGACGCGTTTCGAGAAACAAATCTCTTCATCAATGGCACAGGTATGAAGTCACAAAGAAACGCCCTGACTTACGCACATATATAAGTTTGACACCACAGATCCCATAACGCTGCAGTGGGGAACACGGCCTGTGGGGCGGGAACTGTTTAAATATGTGTGTAAGTCAAGGCGTTTCTTTGTGAGTTCATACCTGTGCCATTGATGAAGAGATTTGTTTCTCGAAACGCGTCTGGCAGTTTATTTTACTGATGACACTTGTGGCTGGGAGCCTGCTGGCAAGCTGCCGAAAATAAAGGGAAGTTTGAATCCATTTCGTGTGGCCTCAATTCAAATGGGTTTCTTGCGTTGATGGATATATATATATATATATATATATATATATATATATAGAGAGAGAGAGAGAGAGAAAACTCAAAAGCGGCAACAAACTAGAAAGGACAAGTCAAAAAGTGGAGAAGGGGAGGAGCCAAGATGGCCGCGGAGACGGACGTGTAGTCTCCCGGCTCCCGGAGCCTTTGTCTCCCGCACAGCCATCCTGTCCACTATCCTGCTATTGCGTACCAGCGGGATGTTTGGAAACGTTTCCTGACTCTACTGGTGTTCCTCCGATGTCCCTACCTGTTTGCTAACCTGAGGTTTCGTCGAGATACACGCCGACTCCTCTCCTTGCCCTGGACCCGGAACCCGAGATACAGCGCACCGCCTGTGTCTGCTGCAGCTGCGGGGGCTGATCGATCTGGAACGGCGCTGACATCCTGTGTTGGACGGATGGCTCTGTGGTCGTTTACACCGGGCGCTTGTGTGGAGGGCACTGCTGGCCAGCTGGGAGTCTATTTTACCGCCTCATCTGTGGGACTCTGAAGGTGAGCCGCGCTTTGCTCTCTGCAGAGTCGGAGATGCCCCCGGCTACCGGGGCTCCTTCCTTGCCTCGCCTCTGCCTGTGCCGAGCGGAGAGGGACGCCTCAATATGAGCCGTCCACGATTGTGGACTTGTCCTGTTCCGAAGGGATTGATTACCGCACCATAGCGCTGACCTCGCCGGTAATCCTTTGTTGTCCCTGGAGGCAGGATCAAGACGGCTGGCTCCCCAACAACTATGGCGGACGGCGCCTCTGCTCCTGCCCGGTGTACCCAGCTCGTACCCGATTGGGAAGCGGACCTGTCTACTGCGCCTCATACCGCGGGGGTAATGAATGATCAACAGACATTTACCCGCGCATCTGTGCTTTGTGCTCTTACTCGACTGCGGGATGAGTGGCGTGCAAATTCGAGACTGTTGAGGGAGAAACTGGATGGGTTTGTTACTGGATCGTGCTATACTTTACCTGTTTTCTCTCCTCGCTATGTCTATCAGCCTCCGCTGATCCCTGTCAGTGATACATTGTTGCCGCGGGAGTGTGTGACTAAACAGCAACTTTGCGATGATACAGAGTGTGAGCTGCGATCTAACCGCCCTGGCGCTGCTACAGTGTCTCTCTCCCCGGTGCGACACTCCACCTCGCCCACGGAGTCCACGGGGCTGCTGCTACACCATCCGACTATCCTTTTATACTGTGCCTATACAATGGAGACACCGACACCTTCTACAATGCAAAGAGATATTATATTGAAAATGCATCTCCTTTTATGTGTCGGCTCTGGTTGGGACTGGCGACGTCCATTTTGTCCCTGGACATTTCTTCATCATCGAGTGCGGCCATTTTGCCTCTTTGTTCTCACTGGGGCGGGCTTCCTCCTTTTCTCCGACGGTTGTGGCTTCTCACGGGGGGTGGATACATGGGGTCACCCAAGATCGGGCCAGGGCTAGGTGATTTCTTTAGTGTGATGGACGCATTGACGGGCGGGGACTAGGATGGGACTGCTTTTTGTCTGATTTATTCGCACATTTGGAAATGACTCTCCCCACCTGCAGTTCTGCTTGCTACTTCTGTCGTGCTGATGGTAATTGGGGTGGGGGATGCTTACGGGGCCGGTGGTGACCGGGAGTATGTTGAACTTACCTCCTCCCGCCTTTTCTGAGAGTTGGAGATTGGGATGGTCTTTTCTCACTCTCTCTATTCTCTTTCCCACTTGGGGGTTCTCTTGGGGCGACAGGCATGCCTATTGGGGGGGGGGGGGGCCGTGGCCTTCCGCTGGTATGCAGGGTGGGGTGATGGGATGTGTTTTATGTTTTCTCTTTGTTTCTATGGCCCTCTTTCTTTTTCTTTTTTTCTTCTGTTTCTTTTTCTTCTACACCTCTTCGCTTCCTTTGGGGTCGGGGTTCAGTGTTATTAGGGAGTTTATTGTATCGTATCATTATGTGACATAGCGGTTGGTCCTAGTTCTTTGATGGTGGTCAATTGCTTTCTGACAAATGCCTTCCTCTATCGCGCCTCCTTCCTGGTGCTCCTTGAATGAGGATAGCTATCCTGGTCAGTGATTAGCTTCGACTCTCTTCGTAGTTTTATAATTGTACTCGACAAAATTATAAAATTAAACCTTTTTCTATCCTCATGCTATGGTTCTATGTTCCACACGATACTCTTCGCTCAGAGACAGCTTCAACGGCGTTCTGTCCTATTGGTTCTTTTTTATCCTTTTCCCATATGTCATAGCGGCCGGCCCCGAGGGGTTGTAGGCAGACGCTGTGTATTGTGCATTTTACAAATAAAGGTTTTTAAAAAAAAAAGTGGAGAAGAAAGTGAATACTGGAGATACTCTGTCATCAATCTGACAGACATTCAGTTAAGCAAAGCAGAAAACCAACTTTTATCATTGGGCCTCAATTTCTGTCCCAAAAGCAATTTTAACTACAGCCAAACCAGAATTGATGTGTTCAAATTCATAATGAAACTGAAGTTAATAAAGTACTTTAAACTTAAGAATGCCACTTGTCAACCAACCAATCCTAGACTAATGCTTGAAATAGGTCATGGCGACTTACAGGTATCTGATGTGGAAACATTAAGGACACTGCAAGTGTCATGCCACTGATGCCGAGGGATGCGGTAGACATCTTGAAAGACAGAGTGGTAGAGGAAATTTAGAAATGTAACCGGATTACTAATTATGCTAAGCAAAAATTCCGCAATCAGGATAGACAATATTTCAATTTGATGCAGAAATTACGTAGCAACAACCAAGTAATAATTAGCAACTCCGAAAAAGGTGGATAAGTGGTCCTCTGGCCCAAGGTGGAATACCTTAAGAAAGCCTACAAACATCTGGAGGATAAAGAAGCTATAAGAGATCATCTATACAAGAAATCAGAGTTGTGAAATCTGCATTAAAGGCTGACTTTGCTAAATGGAAACGTGAG